>NC_079515.1:8197812-8208379 GCF_000801105.2 Raphanus sativus | reverse complement strand
CTGTAGAGTTTAAAGGTGAGCTTGGCCTACTCAATTCGCACTCAAATCAAGTCATGATATCACAAATCTTTCATTGCGACGGGTTATTGTTGTGTACTATCAGTAGCGACACTAAAATCGTGCTTTGGAATCCGTGTACTGGTAAGACCAGGTGGATCCAAACCAAAAGTACAACGAACAGATATGCTCTCGCATCCTACAAAGAACCTAGATGTGGAACTAGTAGCTACAAAATATTGAGTTATAGAGTTTGTACTGATGAATATGAGTTTGAAATGTACGAGAGGAACTCTAAAACATGGAGAACACTTGACGTCACTTCCGACTTCCATTTATTGTATATTGGTACCAGCGTGTCTTTCAAGGGAAATACGTATTGGTTTGCTTCGGATAGAGAAGATGACCAACTCGGCATGTTCTTGGTCAGTTTTGATTATACAACAGAGAAATTTGGACGCTTGAATCTTCCTTATAAATATCCTTTAGGGTTTTTTCGAGATGTGGCTCTATCCGTTGTTAGAGGAGAGAAGCTTTCAGTGTTATTACCACGGAAAAATACACGGGAGAAAGAGATATGGGTAACAAATAAGATCGATGGGATTAAAGAGGTGACCTGGAGAAAGTTCTTAACAGTTGGTTACCCCAATGATACGTTGCTTACGGTAAGTTGTTTTTTGGTGGACGAGGAGAAGAAAGTCGCCCTATGTTATGAGAAATATGTGTTTGAATTCAAAGATTTGGTATACATTGCTGGGGAGGATAATGAAATCAAACTAATTAATTTTGGAGAAGTTACATACTTTTGGCCAATTCTTGATTATTTTCCAAGTTTGACTTATATCTAGGCAGGTGGAGGCTAAAGGAAAAGAGGTGGCTGCTACTTTCAACCTTTTGTGTATTTTCTTAATCTATCTTGGTCATTCTTTTAAGTTTTAGTATTCCTTTGAGCAGATTTTTTTCATTAACCATTGATTTTGTGCTTTGAAGAATTAATCAATGTTTGACCAAAAAAAAGAATTAATCAATGAATCTTTATTTTTTATTAAGATGTGGCACTTATCAGAGATAGGAAGCTAATAACTGGTGATGTTGTCTCCTTCAGAACGGTAACATAGGAGAGTCATGTCATTCTCAGTCCCAAACCTTTTGAGTTTTGCCTAACCTCAAACAACATACATAGACTCCAGTTTTGGAATCATCTATAAACTAGGAGTGAGCGTGTGGATAATTTGTTCATCATAATGCATTTTTACCCTTAAAGCTAAGAAAAAGATGCAAATAGTAAGTTTAGTAATAATCTATATATGTCTTGGGAAGGGAAACTCAAGCTCTTGTGTACGTTTCTCCTGGAAGGAACTTCCATGAAGTGCATAGGAGGAGGGAACATATCCACATCAGAAAACCTTAATTGGAAAACGAAACAATTTACTGAGAATCAAACTGGAGCATGCTTCATGCAGTAGCAGTATCTTTCCTTCAATTCAACCACAGGTTCATGAATCAAAGAAGAAACCAAGCAAAACACTGATTGCAATTTGCCCAAGACTCTGCTTCAAAGTAGGACTGTTCTTAGTGCTGGATTGAAGAGCAAACCAGGGTCTCGTTTGGGCCAATTATTTTATCAAAATCTTAAAAATAAAATGGACCTGAAGTAGTCCAAAGTAAAAAGTCCCAAACGGAGCCTAGCTCTGCTCTTCTTACCTCTTTCTTTTTCTTTTTTCAACCCAACTCATTCCCTTTGGATCCTTGCTTCTTCTTATTTTCTTGACATGTAATGGACCTTTTTGAACACATCAAAAAGTAGTGGTAGAGAATGGGGTTTGTCATTTTTTAAATTATAGAGGGATATCATAGTCCCACAGAAATGGTATAGACTATTGTCACATGTCGGTCCCCTATCTTTGGAGTTTGTCTGAAAATATTAGTATAATGTTACATTTAAAATGTGTTTCCACTTTGAACTAAAAAGATGTAATTTATTGACCCCCAAAAAAACTGAAAACATGTACTTCAAAGTCCATAACTATGTCGTCTAGCTCATTAACAACAGTGACAGTTACAAACTCGATAATTGAGGCTAGTTACTGACATGTGAAATCACGACATCCTAGGCAACAAAAGACTGTACTTTTCCATGGTGTTCGTCAATGGTTGAGAACCCGATTCATAAATTCTGAGATTTGTTTTTAAAGTTTGAAGATTTTAAATTTATCTGAAAGTTATTAATATCATTGATTTTTCTTACCAATATAAGTAGACTCTGAGCGATTGAAACTTCATTTTAAGATCTGGATATTAATATCATTAATTAAAAATATTTCTATGATATTTTGATGAAAGTTAAACGTGGGAGGATGAAACATACATACTTATTAGATCTCAGTCTTTATAAAACATTTATAATTTAAAAAGCAAGACCAACAAAAAATTTAGAAGAATGTAGTTAATAGACTTAAAGTAAAGAGAAAACTCTTTTCAAAAAAAGTAAAGAGAAAACTAACAAAATATTGACAAATCCACAACAAAGGACAGATACATAACTAAAATATAAATTTGAAACAATAAATATATATATAACAAGAAATAAGACAAATATTTTCATGCTATAGACAAAAGATTAAAATTATTTTCTTTAAATGGTGACGTCATAAATTCCAAAAACAATTTAAACATAAGTTCAATATTAATATGAAAGAAAGAAGTATATATTTTTCTGGATATAATATTGTATAAATATATATTATATATACAGTACTATTTAAAGGTTAAAATATTAAGTGAATTATTTTTAATTCCAACGAATCTGAAAATCAAAAATCTGAGTGCCACATTGTTAGAAACGTTGTGAGATGTAATGATAATTCACTAACATCAATCTAATTCGTTAAAAGATATTTCTTTACACTTGATCAAATAATTTTTTTTATAACACTGGAATAAACTTGCATCCACGAACTGGTGAGCTCGAGAAAGTGTCTTAACTGAAACATAAAATGCTAAAAGTTTTTTAAAAGACAAAAATAATTAATACTAGATTTTGACCCGCGCTTGGAAGCGCGGAATATTTTACAATGAAAAATTTCACTAATAATATAACAAATATTTTGGTAATTTTAAAGAGTGTGTTTGGAATATTTTTGCATTTAAATCAGTGTTTTTTAATTCAACCCGATTGTGATTATACCGGTTAATCCGGAGATCTAACAATTTAATTTAAGTTTTTAAAATATTCATATTAAAAAAAATCATTAAAATCCGAGACTAACCGATTGAACTGTTGGATGACCGATATGTAATCTAATTTGATTTAAATTATAATAGTTTCATAATTTGTAATCTTATAATTCAAATTTTAAAGTTTATTATTTTGCAATTTATAAAATTATGACGTTTCTACAAAATTTTAAAGAGAAATGATAGATATAAAATAACTAAGATTAATTATTGTATTGTTTGGAAACATTGATAGTAGTATAAAAAATATATTGTTTGGAAACATTGATAGTAGTATAAAGAAATAAGTATATTGTTTGAAAACATGGATAATAGTATAAAGAAATGAACATTAATAATTTAATGTAGGTTTAATTATAAAGTATAAAAGTGTATTTAATTTAAAAACTTACAAAATAAATGTTAGGTCCAACAGAATGTTTCTGTTTTAATAAGATATAGATTAACCTATGAATTTTTTTCACTATTCTCCAAATGTGCAAACTTTAGGCCAATCCTGAAACTTACTATTATGTTAGCTTTAAGAGCATGGTATATTACATTGTGTTATCATGTATAGTCTGATGTGTCTTCTGCTAATAGCATCAAACATTCTTACATTTGGCAAGTGTGAGTAACCAGTTTATCAGAAGAAAAGCTTAAGACAGAGAGTACGGTTGACTTAATTATCGTAATTTAGGATGGTGAGGTTCTGATGTTTTACGTTTGGCAAAATTGATATCAGATTAGATTCCTTCACCTTCTGTTACTTCATGTTACTTTATGCAAACATCTAATATTACATAAGTATTTTTATAATTAATTATATATTTTAATACAAATAAAATTCTATCAAAATCCTACCGTAAAACTAAATTTAGTGCAAAAATATAACATAATACAGTAATACATATAAAATTAATGAAAATAAAAATATATGAATCTATTTACAGTTTGTTTCTTTTCCTACTAACAAAAATGAAAAAGGGATCTCACTAATTTTTCTGGTTATCCAATATCCATCCCTGGGAAATTATAAGAAATGATGTAAAACCACACCACATCTAATTATTAATTTATAATTAAAACATAAATTACTAAACAAAAGAAAAGCATTTTAACCTTTTAAAATAATAAGTAGTATTTTTAAAAAAATCATAGCCAGTTATTCAGATAACATGGTTTATTTAGAAAATCATATTCTAACCCAACATAATAGGTAGTAATTATATTAAAAAGTATAACCAATTATTCAAATAACTTGATTTATTTAGTCTTCAAATCAAATAACATATAATTTTTAACAAATATGTATATTTAAATAATAAAAACTAATATTAAATATTTATTCTGATTATTTAAATTATTTACTGATCTGTTTTCTGTCAGTAAAACAGGTTTACCCTAGTGTAAAATTAAAATAATGGGCTTAGTCGGTTAGAGCAGCCACAACGGAGGATGTTAATGAATCCTTAACACGTTTATTTAGGCAAATAGTAAAAAAATAATAAAAAAAAAATTTGGTAAGCGAAGGATCTCCCTATACATTAAAAGAGAAGTCACTTTAGTGATTTCTGCTTACGTGGCGATCATACAAGACACTCTCGGATTAATTCTTATAATCTTATTGGTCGATTTTTTTTAATTTCTTTTTGAATTATTTTTTTCCATCGGCCAAACCTTTCCAAAAACACATACTATGTAATTAATATAGATATATACGTTTTTAACTAATCGATATATATTTCAAAGGTACTATTATGGTAACTTAATAATGACATATTTTTAAAGTGACAATGCAAATATATTAGAGTATTGGTAATTTAAAAAAAACCATAATATGTTTAGAGTAATGGTAATTTTTAAAAAATCATATTAGAGTATTAGTAATTTAAAATCTCCCTATACATTAAAAGAGAAGTCACTTTAGTGATTTCTGCTTACGTGGCGATCATACAAGACACTCTCGGATTAATTCTTATAATCTTATTGGTCGATTTTTTTTAATTTCTTTTTGAATTATTTTTTTCCATCGGCCAAACCTTTCCAAAAACACATACTATGTAATTAATATAGATATATACGTTTTTAACTAATCGATATATATTTCAAAGGTACTATTATGGTAACTTAATAATGACATATTTTTAAAGTGACAATGCAAATATATTAGAGTATTGGTAATTTAAAAAAAACCATAATATGTTTAGAGTAATGGTAATTTTAAAAAAATCATATTAGAGTATTAGTAATTTAAAATAATTTAAAATGTCTCAGAAACTATAATTTATGAGAAAAGAAATTAGAAGAAACCATAATATGTTATTATTTACCGATCACGAAATCAAAATTATTGTAGTAAAAAATTTGTTATTGAAATCTAATGAAATCATAATATGTGTAAAAAATGAAACATAATCCTCCTATATATTAAAAAAGAAGTACATTTGACACATGGCGCTCATACAGAGCTTCTCACGAAAAATCTAGCGATTCTATTGGTTGAATTTTTGTATTTTTCTTTTTGATTTATTTTTGTAATCGAGCTACTAATTGGAAAGTCACATTAATTGTTAATCGCACTAATTATTTCTTGCGCTAGAATCTTAATAAATATCGACCATTAATTATAACTTGCAGAACAATTTTAATAAATGTCGACCAATCATTAAATGTCTTAATGACATAATACGTTTTATATATAATTAGGAAACTTATTATTATTAACATACCTTATTTATACTGATTACTTGCGCAAGTCTCGCATCATATAACATGCATAATCGTTTTTAACACTACAAATTTAATATGTTTCCTTTAATCAAACATAATTTAATTTACATACCTTAGTATAACCAATTACTTTCACAAATCTAGCAAGTAATATTCTTGGCGTCATTAATATTTTTCACCATCACTTTATATATATAGAGTTCAATGTCGAGTTCAAGCAACACAACCATTCTTTAGTTTCACGCATCTATTGTTTAAGCTTTTTTTTATGTTTTTGATCGTTCTAATTTAAATTATATTTTGTGATCCTGAGCAGGATTATGATCCAAGGGATGATAATTAATACTTAGCTCACAGACGAACATCATTACTGGTAATTTATTCGAGACTTTTCTTCTCCAATTATTTTGTTCTCTTGTTCTCCACATTGTCTCTCTATCAATCTTTGAGACGAAAAAGTTTTTTTTGTCACCAAAAAGACCACAAAACTTCCTCTATCCGTTCATGATGCATCTCATCGAGTTTGTTCTATCAACTATACAATTTTGTTTTTGTTTCGGGATTGTATACATCTTCAAATCTTTTTGTTATAATCAATGTCACTAAATTTGGTGAAACTGATCTTGCAGAGCTGGAGCTTTAGATTTGAGTCTAAGTTTTGGGGTTGAATCTATATGTATTTTATAATATATTTTTTCTTTGTTTTCTTATATGCAGAATTACAATAAACACCATCATTGACGTTTCGTCACAATTCATTGTTGGAACCTCATCAATGTAATTTCTTTTTTGTTGATTTTTTGTAGTTTCTTTTTTTGATTTATTGGTTCTATTGGTTGATTTTTTGGTTGATTTTTTGTAATAACCTCGTCAACCAATTTCATGAATGTAATAACCTCATCAACCAAGCGATTCTATGGACTTATTTTTTGTAATTTCTTTTTTTGATTTATTTTTCTAATCAAGCTACTAATCGGAAAGTTACATTAAGTGTTAATCTTATTAATCATAACTTGCGTAAGAATCTTAATAAATGTCGACCATTTAAATTAATTTCTAATCTCATTAATCATAACTTGCGCAAAAATATTAATAAATGTCGACCATTTATTAAATGTATTAATGGCATAATACGTGTAATATTATAACTTTCTCCCAAAAACGTTTTTATTATGTTTATATTATTAATAAAAACTTGATAATATTAATTAAATTCAGTCATTCACTATATATATATATATATATAGTATAAAAATGAGTCAAATGAAGGCAAAACAATCAAATATATAATTATAAAAAATACCAATCATTTTCCAATGAAAATGTGATATCATATATGTGTTATTACTTTTAGAAATTATTATATTTTATATTTTAAGCATAATTCTCTTAATCTTATTAGTTGATTTTTTAAATCATCGACTTAGTATAAAAAGGAAAGTAACAAATGTATTAATTAGTTTCCTTATTAAAAATAGGTATCAAAGTTTTTATGAGAATACAAATATAATAATTACCTTATTATGTATTACTTGCGCATGAATATTAATTTATTGCCTGAATCAAAGAAACGTGATAAGTTTCCTTATTACAAATACGGTAAATCATACACTCTTAATAAGGGTAGAGATTATATTGCTTATTGCACAAGTTAATATGAGAACATATTAGGTAGTTTGTTTTTATTAACTTACCTTCCTAATATTAATTACTTGCGCAAGTTAAAATCATCTTATATGTATATCAATTTATGACAATAAAAATATAAATCTTTCCTTAAAAGATATCAATATTTATTATATGAATATTATCTTGGCGTCATTAATATGATAACATTCACTTTGTATCTATGGCCCTTCAAACATTAGTAAAAATAGATGAGGCTGAGTGTGGAAATTAATTTTAATTTAACTTCAATTTTTATAGAGAAAATAAATGTTTATAGCTCTTTGAATTATTTTGGAATTTAAACTGGATCAACAGAGAAAACTGATATTTATATATTAAAATTTAAAGTTTTAAATTTGATCATAGAAATAGTGATATCAATGTTAAGAGACATTGATGATCCTAGACTCGATGAACTCTTAGTAGAAATAGATGAGGCTGAGTGTGAAAATTAATTTTAATTTAATATCATATTTTTTTACAAAATTATTTTTACAGCTCCTTGAATGATCTCAGATTTTGATATGGGTGACGGAGAAAATGATCTTTATATAAGAAAATTGAAAGCTTAAAATTGATAGGAGAAAATAGTGATATAATTATGAAAAGATGTTTATGATCCGAGGCTCAATGGACTCTTATAAAAAAAACTGCAAACATGATGCAACCATCCCTCATGCGAGAGAGACATTGAAAAACAAATTTAGTTTTCAGATCTCTTAAACTAATTGAGCATAGTTTTGAGTATATTAATGATAAAGGAAAAATATTTCTCTGATGATTTTGTGGCATTTTTAAAGCATCATATTTATAAATTTTTCTCTAAATTTGTTTTTTTTCTAAAATATGTCAACATTTTTGACTTGGGGGGGGGGGGGGGAGGGGGAGAGAGAGTGGGAGAGAAATTAGATATTGAAGAACAAATTTGGTTTTATATATTTGGTTGAGTGAATTTAAAAATTAATGAATGTAGTTTATGTATATGTTCACAATAAAAAATATTATTTAACGATTTTGTGTTATTTTATTGAGAGGAGAGAGAGAGAGAGAGAGAGAGAGAGAGATTAGTTTTATTACTTAAAGAGTTGGGTCAAGTGTGCTTCTAATAATGGGCTGATATCGACTTGGTCTGAGCTGATTCGGGGATTTTGGGTATACCCAAGGTTTACAGTTTAGTGTTTAGGATTTATCCAATGGTTTATGGTATATCCAGAATTTAGAGTTTAGTGTTAGATTTTTACCCAAGGGTTTAAGCTTTGTCCAAGGTTTAGGGTATAGTGTTTAGTGTTTATGATTTACTCTTTTGTGACGGTTTTAAAATTGTTAAAAAAAATTCATCTTGTGGCACCTACTAATATTTTTCATTTATTTTAAAACTCATCACAATTATTATTATTTTATTTATTATCTTTAAAAAAGTTGTACATTATTTGGCAAACTATGATTAGTTGGTAATTCACCCAAGAAATATTCATGATAAAATATTAAACTAGAAAACATTCATATATAAATCAAAATTGTGGTAGTTAAAAGATAATCGGTAAATTAAAAGAATGTTTATTTTTTATATTTTAAAAAAAGGTTTACGATGAGGGGGGGAGAGAGAGAGAGATTTAGTGTTTTGGGTATACTCAAGGATTTACAGTTTAGTGTTTCGGATTTACCCAAGAGTTTAGGGTATATGCAAGAATTTAGGGTTTAGTGTTTGGATTTTTACCCAAGGGTTTAAGCTTTGTCCAAGGGTTTAGGGTATAGTTTAATTTATGATTTACTCTTTTGTAACGGTTTTAAAATTGTTAAAAAAAAATTCATCTTTAGGCAGATACTAATATTTTCATTTATTTTAAAAACTTAACACAAATTATTATTTTTTATTTATTATCTTTAAAAAAGCTGTACATTAATTGACAAACTATGATTAGTTGGTAATTCACCCAAGAAAAATTCATAATAAAATTTAAACTAGGAAACATTCCCATATAAATCAAATTTGTGGTAGTTAAAAGATAATCGGTGAATTAAAAGAATATTTACATTTTTATTTTTTTTCAAAAAAAAAGGTTTACGATGAGGGAGAGAGAGAGAGAGAGAGAAGAGAGAGAGAGATTTAGTGTTTTGAGTATACCCAAGGATTTACAGTTTAGTGTTTAAGATTTATCAAAGGGTTTAGGGTATATCCAAGAATTTAGAATTTAGTGTTTGGATTTTTACCCAAGGGTTTAAGCTTTTGTCCAGGGTTTAGGGTATAGTGTTTAGTGTTTATGATTTATCTTTTGTGACGGTTTAAATTTTTTTTTAAAAATTCATCTTTTAGCAGCTACTAATTTTTCATTTATTTTAAAAACTCAACACCAATTATTATTTTTTATTTATTATCTTTAAAAAAGTTGTACATTAATTTGGAAATATGATTAGTTCGTAATTCACCCAAAAAATTCATGATAAATATTAAACTAGAAAACATTCCCATATAGATCAAATTATGGTTAGGAGATAATCAGTGAATTAAAAGAATTACATTTTTATTTTTTCAAAAAAGGTTTACGATGAGGGAAGAGAAAGAAGGAGAGAGAGAGAGAAGGGAGAGAGAGAGGAGAGAGAGAGGAGAGAGAGAGGGAGAGAGGAGAGAGAGAGAGAGAGAGAGAGAGATATTTTGTGTATTGGATATACCCAAGGGTTTACAGTTTAGTGCTTATGATTTATCCAAGGGTTTAGGGTATATCCAAGTTTAGAGTTTAGTTTTGGATTTTTACCCAATGGTTTAAGCTTTGTCCCAGGGTTTAGGGTATAGTGTTTAGTGTTTATGATTTACTCTTTTATGACGGTTTTAAAATTGTTAAAAAAAATTCATCTTTTGGGAGCTACTAATATTTTTCATTTATTTTAAAAACTTAACACAAATTATTATTATTTTATTTATTATCTTTAAAAAAAGTTGTACATTAATTGGCAA
>NC_079515.1:8177001-8197712 GCF_000801105.2 Raphanus sativus | reverse complement strand
AATCCACTTATGCACTTATAATAATAATGTAACATGTAGTATATGAATTAGACATAATGATACATAGAGATTGAGAAAAGAATTATAATCTACTTATATATTTATACTAATAGCTAGACGGGTAATATATGAATCATATGAATGCCCGCACACACGATATGATCGTAATTACCTTTTTATCTTTTTGAAAAAATTAAAAGATTTATGATGAGAGAGAGAGAGGGAGAGAGACTTATATGTGGAGAAACCTAAATTAGTAAAATACGAAGATACAACGAGAGTAAAATATAATTACGATCTACTTATGTACTAATAATAATAGTTATACATGCAATATATAAATCATTTCGATGCCCGCACATGCGTGATTTATTTATTTCATATTTCAAAGTATATGATAATAATTTAAACATCAAAGTAGATTGAATTAAGTAATGTTTAAAAGACTTATAGTTTTGAACCACAAAGACTGAATGAAGAACAAATTTAGTTTTAATAATACATTAAACATATGAATTGTATTTGAATAATACATATTTTTATGAATAATACATAAAACATATGAAGAACAAATTTAGTTTTAATAATACATAAAACATTTGATTAGATATTAATAATGTTTCTGCCTAAGCCAGTGTTCTCTCATGGTCAGTTCTACGTTGCACTTTCAAGAGTTAAATCGAGATCTGAATTAAAAATTCTAATAACTGGTAAAGAAAGGAAGCCGGAGACAAAAACATTGAATGTTGTCTACAAACAAGTTTTTCAAAATATTCCGTAGACAGGATACTTAATTGTTATTTATTTTTTTCCTGTGTCTGATGCTTTATCCCAAAGACGGTTATCTTATGATATAAAATCCGTTACTTCTAAAACTTTGTACTATTCAATCCATAATTTGAATCTGTACAATGCCCGCACAGGGTGCGGGCCGGCCAGCTAGTTGATCCTTAACTAAGGCGTTTAAGGATCAAATCCTTAGTGACGTGGCAAGGCGTGAGTGGTCCTGGGGGTTGTGTTTCGCGAAAAAAAATTCAGTCTCTTTCTCTATCCGAAAAAAAAATCTTTCGAAAGCGATTTGGCGATTTGGCGATTGTGAAAAGGTGAAGGTAAATCGGAGGTATTTAGCTCAATATTTTTGCGTTTAGAGTTGATGCATGTTGATTTAGTCAGTTTTAGGGTTCTATCGTGGGGTTTAAATCGATTTAAGGTTTCGAATCGAGTTGGGGATTTTTTTCGATTTAGGGTTTTCGTCTGGGTTTGATACTTTCTGCAATTGTGAAACGTGTACGATGTGTTTTGTGTTGCAGAGGCGAGCAAGAGGATTAAAAGCAATGGGAATGTTGAGTTCGAGGACACTGTTCTCCATCTTCTCGTTAATCTTGCGGACGATCTTAAGTCTCTGTTTATGAACAAGCCTTTCACTTTAGAAAATGGCTATTTTCAGCTTCTTCTCGATTGTACTAGATTTTGTGTTCTGGGCTCTGATTGGGTTTGTGTGGAATTTGTTAGGCAAACGAGATAACAACACCATCTAAAGAAGAAGGAGAGACGAGGATGGTGCCATTAATGGAGGAGAAGTTTATGGTGATGAATGAGACAAGAAGGAAGCTTGGGAGTTTCCAGATTAACTGCAATAACTGCAATATCCCAAATTATGTGAACTCGTGTAGTTTATGTGAACTCGTGTAACGAGAAACTTGCCTTCACCTTGTTGCTTTGCAATTAACTGCAATATTGCTCAGTAATGCTCACATTTCCTTATAGCTTTTCGTCAGAATGTTTTCTAAATCATTTTCTTGTTTTTTTTTGTAGATTGTGGGAACACCAAACTACATGTGCCCTGAACTTCTTGCAGATATACCTTACGGCTACAAATCTGATATTTGGTCTTTAGGTTTATTTCTCTTCTTTAACTTTGCACAATCCTTACAACTTCTTGTTTTTTTTTCTTGGTTTCTCTCATATAGATTTTGGTTTTACAGGTTGTTGTATGTTTGAAGTAGCTGCACATCAACCTGCCTTCAAGGCTCCTGTAAGAACAAATTCTCATTTTTCGTCTTGTGTTAAATCTGAAATTTCTTTCGAACTTTTTTGAAAATTTATGTTTCTTGGAAACAGGACATGGCTGGACTCATCAACAAGATTAACCGCTCTTCACTTTCTCCTCTCCCTGTCATGTATTCCTCTTCAATGTAAGTATACATACAACATTTTTACTTTAGTTTACAGTAGTAGACAAGCTTTTGAGCCTGAAATGTTATGTGTTTCTGCAGAAAGAGACTGATTAAAAGTATGTTGCACAAAATCCCTGAACATAGACCAACATAGACCAACAAGGACACAAGCTCAATGTTTCGTGGCCCGTAACTCCTAGCATTCATCGTTACGAAGAAGCACCATGCCGGTACCTTGGCCATCTAATTGGACATGAAGGCGAAGGAAGTTTGTTTCATGCCTTGAAAACTTTGGGTATACTTTCTTTGTGACACATTCTAATTGGTTTTACAGTAGATTCTTCATAGGAGGGACAATGGATTCAGAAGTAGTTTTATTGTTTATGTTATTGATGACTATTTATTTTCTAAAAACTCATAAAAGGAGTTCACCATTGGACACACAAAATAGTGTGGAGTCCTTAACTGTTCAGAAAAAAAAACAAAACAAAAAAAATACTATAATAATCTTAAGGATTCCAAGAGCAAGTCCATCATTGTGGATGCTCTTAGACCTATAGTCGACATATGCCTTGAGTCATGCTCATGCATGCATGCAAGTGAATTGCATAGAAAGTTTCGTTAGTTCGGAATAGATAATTATCGATAGATAAATCTCGGTGAGATGTTAACGCTAATAGAGAAAACTTTAGATGCTTTTTTTTTTTTGGTCACTGAGAGAACACTTTAGATGCTAGTATTTTATTTTCTTCGAATAGAAGACTATAAAAATGAAAACATAGCTGTAAAGGTCCATGGCTTAACTTATCATTTTCGTTTCATCATGTGACCCCCAGAAAGTCAAAGGTTCTCCTCTCTAATTAACATGGATAATACCAACAAAAAATATGAACTATACGAGTAAACTTGCCTTTAACGTTTACTCAAATTCGTAAATTATACAGGATTTGCTCATATAGAAAAAAGTAGCATGCGGTTCACTTCGTAGCAAAGTGATTCCCCATAAACTTGCATGTAGCATTACATATAAATAATATTGACAACATTTGTGTATACTAATTAATGCATCTAATCTATTAAAACTGAAGTACAAATCAAGATTAACCCTTAAACTTGCACAATATTTACAGTTATATGCCACTGAATTAGTTAATAAATCTAATGTTAAGTATTTATTGTATTTTCCTTATTTAATTAAAATTAAAACTACTACATCCTATAATCTAGGTAACCAATAAATTTACCATATTTTGATACTCTATGCAATCAATTAAATATAAATTTTCGTTAACACAATCATTAACAAACAACCATTCACAAATAATATGACAATCCAAAGAAAATATTTCGCAAGATGAAAATCGAGAAACAAAGTTAATGCTACTAGAACATAAATTTGTAAATATATTATTTTATTTATATTTCATATAAATAATATCCCAATGAAAATCGAATATGTTAAATGCTGAAGAATATAAATTAAGTATATAGCACCAAAGTTTAAATAGTAATTATCATGCATTTAAATTTTGGTCCATGAAAAAAATATATAAAGTATATTTGTGCGGTTGGGCATGTCATATTTTAAAAATCTTAATGAAACGGTTGACGATTAAAAACTAAAATAAAATTACTCAATATAAATTATAAAAATATTGTATTTAAAATTTTCATAATTAAAATATTTAATAAATTTAAATTATAAAATATATACTAACATTTATATAAAATCAATATTTATTTATAAATATGTAAAAAACACATGATGTTAAACTAAAACGCTTCAATACCACTAAAATAGTAGTTTTACTCTTTTTTAATTATTCAGTTAAATATAATAATATACAGTTAGCAATATGGTTTTTCGGAGACCCGTTCAAGTATGAATCATTTTTTCAGGTATTATATTTTTGAGTTCTGAAATTAGGCTTCCTTCGAGTATTATAATTTTTTTTGGTCACTTTTGAATTAGATACTTCTGGTCCAAGTGATTTCAATTCTGATGTATTGGAATCTAAAAATATCCAAATAACTAATATATGTAAAATTTCAAATATTTTTACAAAAATAATTATATTACCCAATTCGATTCAGATATTTTTTATTTAAACTAAAATAACCTAAAAATTATTAAATTACCAAAAGTAATCATATTATCCGTTTTGGTTCGAATTCGATTATGATGTATAAGAACCTAAAATATTCAAATACCCAATATACATTCAGTTATATAATGATGCATCTAAAATATATGATATTAATTATGAAAAACAAATATCAGTTTTTAAAAAATCAATATTAAAACCCGCACGGGCGTGCGGGTCAAACTCTAGTATTACTTAGAACAGCATAAAGTAGAATCAAACTCTTTTAACAATTTCTTTAGTTATATAATACACGGAATTATATCGATTGACTAGTTTAATATGAGATTGACTTGACACTAAAAGATTGTTTTTTCTTTTGACGAAACGCTAAGATTGTTTACCTATAAAGGTCGTGCTTGTTCCTCCCTCCTTTTTATTTAAAATTTAATTGATATATAGAAAAAGGAAAATTCAATTTATCTTTTTTTTTTAATTTCAGTTTAAATTTTTTTTAATTTTAATTCATATTTACAATATTCCAGCATATAAAAATCTCTACGGGATCATTTAACTTCAAAAATTTAGATCATCGATATACTGTGTTGTATGTTTTCGGATACTTTGTTCCAAATAA
Source organism: Raphanus sativus (assembly GCF_000801105.2). Classification (NCBI taxonomy): domain Eukaryota; kingdom Viridiplantae; phylum Streptophyta; class Magnoliopsida; order Brassicales; family Brassicaceae; genus Raphanus; species Raphanus sativus. Next base: position 8,192,814 of record NC_079515.1, on the reverse strand, counting down.
AATATTGGACATATTAAATATATTGATAATAATTAAAATGAATGAAAATAAGTAAAGAACTATTATGATTTATATATAATTATCAAATTTTAACAAATCCATCTTCTATTTATTAAATAAAAATTTCGAACCAAATTTGCATCATATATATTCTTCATTTTAGTTTAGTTATCTTTTAGAGTAAAAAAATGTTTGAAAATAAATATCGTTTAAAATTTTCAATAGATATTTATTAAAAATATTCTCTAATTTATTTTTATTAGTTAAATATAGTTAATTGTATAAGTAAGAATATTTATATTTTAGAAATATACAAAATTAAATACTTTTTAGTTTGTGTCCATAAACGTAAAACGGCTACTAAAACAAAACTGAACGAACTTGTATATACCATCAGATTTTTTTATCCAGCCCCAAATTTTAACCAGGGATCATCAGATTATCACGACACCACTTACAATTGTGAAAGACGTAAAGACTCGTTGGCTCATCCGCGGGATTGCGACTCCCTTTGATTTAATCAGGTTAAAAAAAAATTTAGTCAAAAAAAAAAGACTCGTTAGCTATATTTTTTTATCGAGTCTCATTGGCTGAGAAATCTTCAATAAATACTATTTTGGAGACCTATTTACTTTCGATAAAATAACTAGAAGCATGTAGGAAATATAATGTTTTTTTGGGTGTTTTTCATAACCAACCTAAGATTTGTAGTCAAATGCAAAATCAACCCTTTTTTTTCTCATTACTATTCACCTATGAATTTTCCAAACCATCTTTATGTTTTCAAAATATTTACAAAACTGCCATTATTTTTTTTTTTTTAAAAAAATCGAAAATGAGTAAAAACCAACTACACCCTAAGCATCTTTTCTTATTTACAACAATGCCATCATCTTCAATTTTGCAACCACCATTGAACCACCATGTTTGAGCTCATAAAAGCTCAATAACTCAATTTTAACCACTTTTTCTCTTCTCTAACTCAACAAATCTTTCATTTCCTCTACATTTCTATCTAAAAAACTCTCACAACTTTCATTTTCATCCCACAAATTTCACATTTTCGAGTTTCTTCATTAGTAAATCGTCAAAGATGCTTCCTTTTGCTCGGTTTATGAGTTTGGACGGTTGAAAGGGTCGGAATCGAGGTTCACACCGGAAAAAGGTAACTGTTTACATGGTTTTCACCACTTTTTCAGTCTGTGTCGCGATGGTAGACTGCTTTATATGTCTACACCAATGTGTAGACGTACGATTCCGTCTATTTGTCAACGAACAAGTCAGTTTCGCAATTGACTTTTTTAACTTTTTTTTGGAACGCAGACTTCCCCAGCAGTCTACATCCATACCTTTGACTACAAAAACAAAAATCTACGTAGACCTACCAAGACGGCTACGAAAAGAGGTTGGTTTTACATTTGACCGAACTTTTGACTTTCTTAAGTAGACTTCAAAGGAAGTCTACGAAATGTAGTCTGCCAATGAAGTCTACTTAAGGTCAGTTTTGCATTTGACCAAAACATTGACTTCGTTGAATAGGTTAGTATTGTATTTGACTAAAATGTTTTTAAATAAAATAAATATTTTTTAAATTGTAGACTTCCAATGCAGTCTACGCATTTTTCACAAAAAAATATAGACTGTTCTTGAAGTCTACATATTTATTTTGGTCAAATGCAAAACCAACTCATGGGTTTTAAAGTTAGAACTTATGCGAAGTCTACAAATCTGTAGACTACATATGAAATCTACATTCGAAAGTCAAACAATGGTCAATTGCAAAACCAACCTATGGGTTTTGAAGTTAGACCTTATTCGAAGTCTACGAAACATGTAGACTACATATGAAATCTACCTTCGAAAGTCAAAACTTGGGTGAATTCTGGTCAAACTAACCTTTTCAATGTGGTAGACTAAAACGGAAGTCTAAATGTATAAAGTTAAAACTTGGATGAGTTTCTGGTCAAATAAAAAAAGTAACCCGTAAAATTTTTAATTGCAAAAACTAACCCAAAAAGTAGACTGACAGGGACGTCTACATTGTTGTAGACTGACAGGGACGTCTACATTGTTGTAGATTGACACGAACGTCTACACTGTCGTAGACTGATTGAAAAGTCTACGCAGGAAAAAAAATTAAAACTGAATTTATGTATTATTCATAAAGTTTATTCTATATTTTTTTGTTTGAAAGTGTGTGTTAGTTAATCCTAATAGGTTGGAGTGATTTTGAAAAGAAAAACTGTTGTAGTTATGAAATTATAATACTTTTGATTTCACAATGTTGTTAGGTGTTAACTGTAGACATAATTGTAAGTCTACATTAATATTTATTCGCTAATTGCGTAAATTTATATTCTTTTGCAGGAAATGACTCAATTACCGGCCGTATACGGAGAATGGGTGGAGAAAGGCTCATTGTGGGAGTTTGTGGTCAATAAAAAAAAGGGAGGGAGAATGTTCCCTTTGAAAGATGGTTGTACACATGTTGAATTTCTTCAAATGGTACAAGAAGATTATGATCTAGACTAAAAACATATTGGTTAAGTGTGTTGAGTGATTTGTAACACACACTTTCAACGATTATTGGGTAACAATGTTTTTTTTCTTTCAAACATATGCAGCGTGGGTTTGAAGTTTTCTTTAATAATCGTTGAAAGTGTGTGTTACAATATGTTACAAACTAAGACATTTGTTTGAAAGTGTGTGTTAGTTAACCCTAATGGGTTTGAGTGATTTTAAAAAGAAAAACAGTTGTAATTATGAAATTATAGTACTTTTGATTTTACTATGTTGTTAGGTGTTAATTGTAGACATATTTGTATGTCTACGTTTATAGTTTTATGAAACATGAAATATTTATCCGTTAATTATGTAAACTTGTATTTTTTTGGAGACAATGACTCAATTACCGGCAGTATACGGAGAATGAGTGGAGAAAGACTCTTTGTTGGAGTTGGGAGAATGTTCTGTATATATGATGGTTATACACATGGTGAACTTATGCATGTCACGAATGATCGAAAAGTGCAGAATTTGATTGAGTTATCTAATACACACTTTGTACGCCTTTGTGTATCAAGTCAAAACTAAGTACACTACAAATTTTTGATTTGGATATATGTTAGATAACAAGTGTAGACGTCTTTCTAAATTTAAGAATGTAGACTACATTTGAAGTCTACGTCATAAATTCTATTAGAAGTGCATTTGTGTATTAATCATCATATATTTTTACTATATATTTATGTTACAGTGTGTGTTAGTAAATTTTAATGGTTTTGGATGAATTTCAAAAGTTAATATGTTATAATTATACACTTGAATTTTTTTGCAAAAATTTGTGATTAGTTTTACTCTTAAAATTTCTTGAAATTTTTGTTTAGATTTTCTTCTACTCACATGTGTGTTAGTTATTGTTTTACCTGGTTTCACTTGTTTGGTTGATTAGTTCTTGTAAAAAACCAATATCTAACAACAAATTAATACTATCATACAAGTGAAACAAAACTAAAAGTGAATACAATTTTTATTGATTATGCATCCAAAATTATTAAAAAATGAATATTTTATTATGAGAAAATATTACAAAGGAATTTATTTGAATGTGTTTGATTTTTCATAATCTTGATGCCTCAAATAAAATCTTGGAAAAAGTACCTGCAAAGTAAGATAAAGTTATGAGAAAAAAATAAGATACAAAAATAAATCATATTTTAGTAGACTTTTTATTAAGTCTACTTAAAGTTTATTGTTCAGTAGACTTTAGTTGAAGTCTACACTAACGGAAAACTTTCAGATCCAAAATTGTACATTTAGAAATTTGATTTTTTTTTTGGGAGAATTACCAATTGTGACTCAAAACTTGGAGTCAAACCCAAAAGAGTACCCCAACTTGGGTCAAAGGCAAAAGTAACTTAAAAGGCTATTGAAATTACAACTATCTCCTTGTGAACAAACAAAAAAACGGATTTTTTTTTACGTTTCTACCCCTCGCAAGTCGTCTGTAAACAGACGACTTGAAAATAAGTCGTCCAGACGACTTTAAGTTAAGTCGTCTGGACAGTTATTCTTAAACATAATTTAAAAATTTTGTAAAAAATATTTTGATAAGTGAAAAATTGGAATTATGTAATTAACATATGTCTTAAGAGATATAAATTAATATATAACAAATTTCAATTGTTTTCAGCCCAGATGAGTGAAAGTAGTGAGTCATGATATTCTTTAGTTTATGTTTCATCAACATATGTTGTAGTATTGTATGTGTTCTTAGGGTTAGATTTTGGAAAGCATTAAAACCGTTTTTGAAAATTTTTAAAATTACCTAGGCGTGTTCGTTTCTGTGTATAGTAAACACTATTGAAGTATAATTTGATTTTATAACGTGGTTAGTAAGTTAATTAGTCATTTTAGTTTAGGGGTTCATTTTAGGGTATTGGACGACTTAATATTTAGTCTTCTGTTCCCAGACGACTAAATATTAGGTCGTCTGATGTACATTATCAGCCAGAATAAGTCGTCTAAACCGGACCAAACCTTAAAGTTTACCAATGTACTTTTAAAGCTAACCGGATTATTTACCCAATATATAAGGTGATTTTTTTTTTTTTTTTTCATTTTCCCGCGAACAGAAACCCTAACAGTTCTCTCTCACCGGCGATATCAAAGGCGATTCGAATTCCCACTATTTCCGAACAACCATCGTTCTCAACGTCGGCTATCATATCTCACTTCATTCTCACCGTTGTCGCCGCAGCTTCTTCTAACCCTAGCGCCGCCGATTCCTCTAAACCCTAGCGCCCCCGCTTCCACTATTTCCGAACAAACCGTCGCCCTCGCCACCGTGCTCACCAACGTTCTCACCGCCGCTTACTCTAAACACTAGCTAGCACCGCCGTTTCTTCTAAACCCTAGCGCCGCCGCTTCTTCTAAACCCTAGCGCCGCCGCTTCTTCTCTGTAAACCGTAGCGCCGTTTCTCTGTAAACCCTAACGCCGGTAAGTCATCAAACTCGTGGAAAAGATGAACATAAAACGTTGTCTCTTTCAATTTACTCATTCTCACCGTTTCACGTTTATTTTTTCAGATCTATAACCACAATGACGAGTACTCGAACTCCTTCTGCGACTAATCAGGTCCGCTTGAAATTTTTCTACTGGAAGACTTGTAAGTAAGTCGTCTGGAAAGTCTTCAACCTGGACGACTTAGTACGTCCATTTGGAAGACTTTCCAGACGACTTAAATATAAGTCGTCAACTAAGTCGTCCAGTTGGACGACTTTCTAGACGACTTATATTTAAGTCGTCTACTAAGTCGTCTGGAGTAACAATTAAGGCGTGATTGATTTAGCTTGTGTTCTGACTTCTATTGTTGTCTTTGATTATTTTGCAGACAAAAAGGATGGATATTCCAGAACTCCCCCGTAGGTTATACACATTAGGGGAAGAGCCAGAACCCCACAATAGCATTTCGTATCATACGGATAACACGAAGTTGCATACTGCTCTTAGGGAAGCTCTCACTGATGCTGAATTTGAAGAGCTCAAGGAGTCGAGATTGGGAGTTTTCATCAAGTTCAAGGAGCAGGGATTTGGTTGGGCTTCAAGGCTGGTTCACCACTTGCTCGGTTTAAAGCTGGACATTAAGAAGAAGTACGAGATGTGGTGTCTCGTTGGTCCAGAACCTGCGAGGTTTTCACTGTTAGAGTTTGAAAACATCACTGGTCTAAACTGCGACTACATCGAGGACCTTGAGACACCAGAATGTGAAGTTACCCCACAGATGGTTTCTTTCTGGGAGATGATGGGAGTTCATCGGGAAGCTGGGCCAAGTACTGATCAGATAATAGCAGCACTGAAGAGATGCGGGGATTGGTCCAGGGAAGATCGCAAGCGACTCGCGTACCTTTCCATCTTCACTGGATTCATTGAAGGGAAAAAGTTCTCAAGCGCTACACGAGCTACTCTCGCAAGGCTAGTGATGGATTTAGAAAGGTTTGAGAATTATCCATGGGGGAAGTCGCGTTTTAAGGTGCTGATGGACTCTTTTGTGAACAAAGATATTACTGGCTGTTACACCGTGGATGGCTTTATACAAGTTCTTCAGGTCTGGGCGTACGAAGCTATTCCGGGATTGGGTGCTAGTATTGGTCTACCCAGAGCAAACAGTCCGTCTCCACCGATTCTGGCTTACGACGGCAGCAGAGGCCGCAGATTCATGAAAGCTGCTATCTTGAGTCAGGTACCTTTCCATCTTCACTTAATTAAGTCGTCCGGAAGGTCTTCCAGCTGGACGACTTAGTAGACGACTTATTATAAGTCGTCTGGAAGGTCTTCCAGCTGGACGACTTAGTAGACGACTTATTATAAGTCGTCTGGAAGGTCTTCCAGCTGGACGACTTAGTAGACGACTTATTATAAGTCGTCTGGAAGGTCTTCCAGCTGGACGACTTAGTAGACGACTTATTATAAGTCGTCTGGAAGGTCTTCCAGCTGGACGACTTAGTAGACGACTTATTATAGTCGTCTGGAAGGTCGTCCAGCTGGACGACTTAGTAGACGACTTATAATAAAGTCGTCTGGAAGGTCGTCCAGCTGGACGACTTAGTTGACGACTTATAATTAAGTCGTCTATTTAGTATTTTGTTTCAAATATCTAACTCGATTCTTCTTCTATTTACTGCAGACCCGCGTGATCAACTTTGTTGAGAAGGACATTAGTGAAATGTGGCCAAAATGGGACTCTGAGGTTGATGACGTGCCCGCGGAGAACATCATTAAAGTGATGTATGATCGGAGACCGTGGAAGTGGACCATGGATTGCTGGGAAGTCACTGGTACAAAACCCAAGTTTGTGACTCCATCGAAAAGAGCCAAAGATGGTTGTGGAGGAGGTGGAGAAGACATCAGAGACCTCGGAAGAAAGCTCGTAAAGAGGCTCCTAAAGAGGCTCCTAAAGAGGCTAGAGAAGAGGCTCCTACAGAGGCTACAGAAGAGGCTACAGAAGAGGCTAGAGAAGAGGCTAGTTGGGTGACCAGAGAGGAGTTGAAAACATGTTCAAGGACTTAGGTGACCATGATGAAAGAGGGGTTTAAGAAGTGCATCAGGGGAGATTAGGAAGATCTCCGATAGATTGGAAGCTGTGGAGAAGAAGGTTGGTGTCACCAATCAGGCTACCCCTCAAGCCCCAGAAACCGGGGTTAGTAAAAAACACCCCTACCCCACAAGCCCCAGAAACCGGGGCTAGTAACAAACAGACTACTCCTCAAAAGGATCAGCCTCCACTTCAAACCAATCATCCTACTCCTCCCACCAGACAGCCTGCTCCTCAAAAGGCAAAGCCTACTCCTCAAAAAGGCGAAACAGCCTGCTCCTCAAACTAAACAGCCTGCTCCTCAAACTAAACAGCCTGCTCCTCAAACGAAACAGCCTGCTCCTCAAAACAACAGCCTGCTCCTCAGACGAAACAGCCTGCTCCTCAAACGAAAAAGCCTTCTCCACAAAAGAAACAGCCTCTCCTCTGCCCAAAGAGGTTAATATCAAATCTTTAAGTCGTCTGGTCTTTGTATAGATTTGTAAATATATAAGTCGTCTGGAAGGTTTTCAGCTGGACGACTTACAAATAAGTCGTCTGGAAGGTTTTCCAGTCAGCTGGAAAACCTTCCAGACGACTTATTTGTAAGTCGTCCAGCTGGAAAACCTTCCAGAAGACTTACAAATAAGTCGTCTGAACTCCAGCTGGAACCAAATCCTCTCCCCAACTTATTTAAGTCGTCCAGGGTTAACTTGTTCTCTTTTATTGCAGAGATTGTTGCCGGAGGATACAGCAGATGAGGCGATCTCGGTATATAAGATCTTGCCGGAGGATAAAGCAGATGGTGTCACCTCCAAAGAGATTGTTCCTCTCACTTCCACTGACCAACCGAGCTTCGCTTCCAACGATCAACAACCGAGCTTCGCTTCCACCGATCCAGCTTCAGCTTCAGAACCGAGCCTGGTTGTATTGGACCAAACAGCTCCCACTGCTTCTGTGCGTGCAAGGAGTGAACGAACGAAGAAACCTGCTCCCACGCAGATATCTCCTTATACGGCAGAGAGAAGGAAACTCCTTAGAGTGGGAAAGTATAATCCATTTCCCACACTAAACAGACCTAAGATGAAGGAGCTCGCTGATTGGTTGAAAACTGATCCGTAAGTGATTGCTTTACCCATAATAGCTTGATTTAGTCTACCAAAACTGATTGCTTTTTTGTTTGCAGTGATTATTTCACTAAGGAAGAGGACAAACCACGTACATCACCAACTTGGTGGTATCAAAAACTCCGGACATCCAAAGCATGGCTGGAAGACGTAGTAAGTCTTCTGCTTATCTTTAAGTCGTCTGGTACTTGTCTTTGTATAGATTTGTAAATATATAAGGTCGTCTGGAAGGTTTTCCAGCTGGACGACTTATTTGTAAGTCGTCCAGCTGGAAAACCTTCCAGAAGACTTACAAATAAGTCGTCTGGTAACTTGTCTTTGTATAGATTTGTAAAATATAAGTCGTCTGGAAGGTTTTCCAGCTGGACGACTTACAAATAAGTCGTCTGGAAGGTTTTCGAGCTGGAAAACCTTCCAGACGACTTATTTGTAAGTCGTCCAGCTGGAAAACCTTCCAGACGACTTATTTGTAAGTCGTCTGGAAGGTTCTAACTTGTATTATTTTATATGCCAGCATATAGATGCTTGGATGAATGTGCTGAGGCAGAGGGTATAAGGAGAACCCACAATGTTTCCGGAGCGAGCGAATGTGCTTCCTGGATCACAACTTTACCCAGTCTTGGAGAGAACAGTATCTGGTCTTCAAAAACATCGTCTCTGATCACAATGGTTTAGGAAAAATGCTACCTAGTGGGGCGGCGAGTTTGTATGACGGATCAATGCCTTCATTTTGCCAATCAAACAAGAAGTGGGGGGAGGACATTGATGATATCTATGCGCCACTGAACTTGGACAACAAACATTGGGTGGCTATTTGGATATCGATCCCTAAGGCACATAGTCGTCTGGGACAGCATACCTTCAACTACCATACCAGAAAGATGGGATGAGATAATGGAGCCTTTTCTCGAGATGGTCCCTTATCTGATTGTGGAGTGCGGAGACAGATGCATGGGTTGGAGCGATACACTTATGAGAGACTCCTCAAAGATGTACCCACGGCCAACAATGGTGATTGTGGCGTGTACGCTGCAAAGTACATTGAATGTCATGCTCTTGGGTCCCCTTTAGCCCTAAAGACTTTGCTAGGTCCAATGCGAAGACTATGAGGGGATACTACTATGGCTTTGGCTATATGGACGGAGCTTGTTGATCAGCATCTGAAAGATAATGAGGATGGGGGTGTATGTTTGTAGGCATGTATGATTAGATACACAAATCAATTTGTATAGATTTTTTAACTTGTATAGATTTTTTAACTTGTATAGATTTTTTAAACTTGTATAGATACACAAATCAATTTGTATATTTGAACTATTTGTATACACAAATCTATTTGTATATTTGAACTATTTGTTTACACAAATCTATTTGTATGTTTGTGGGCATGTATGATTTATTTGATTTTCTAACTTGTATAGATTTTCTAACTTACAAATAAGTCGTCTGGAAGGTTTTCCAGCTGGACGACTTACAAATAAGTCGTCTGGAAGGTTTCCAGCTGGACGACTTACAAATAAGTCGTCTGGAAGGTTTTCCAGCTGGACGACTTACAAATAAGTCGTCTGGAAGGTTTTCCAGCTGGAACGACTTACAAATAAGGTCGTCTAAAAAAAATAAGGTAGTCTAAAAAAAAATACACTGGACGACTTACAAATAAGGTCGTCTAAAAAAATAGGTAGTCTAAAAAATAAAATACACTGGACGACTTCGTAAAAGGTCGTCTAAAAAAAAATACACTTGAAGGGATAGTAGAGGTATCTCTAACACTGGACGACTTAAATACACTGGACGACTTAAATACACTGGACGACTTCGTAAAAGGTCGTCTAAAAAATACACTTGAAGGATAGTAGAAGGTAGTCTAATACACTGGACGACTTCGTAGAGAGGTAGACGAAACACTGGACGACTTAGAAATTAGTCCGTCTGGACGGGTAATCAAGACTGGACGACTTATATTTAGGTCGTCTGGACAACTAGTCAACTGGTTGTGTACATTGTGGTTTCGTATGGCCAGTTTCCTTGCAGTTTGAGCATCTCCGTGCCCTGTGTTTCTTCCTGGGTTTGTGTCCCCTCATCCTAGATAGCTCCAACCAAGATTGCCATTGAATTTCTTCTGTCTCCCCGGACCACGCTTTACGTTTGGAGGAAAGCATTCTCGTTCCTCAATATTGTGACACGATAGGAATATATTCTCTGAGTATCCCTGCATACAGATGATTCTTTGAGTAAAGTGGACATACAAGTGTGTCGATATGCACACCAGCATGTGTTCCAGCTGCTATAGCATGAGAAGCAAGGTATTTTCTCCACTCCATAGACACCACAACCACACTTACATGTTCCAAATCAACCGCACAGTCCATTTTGCCACCTTTGACAAAGAAACGCCATCCATCAATTGGTTCGACCGTCATCGTATCCGCTATCTCTGATCGAACAGCAAGCAAGTATTCAACACACCCCGGCTATGTACAGTTGGGGACTCAAAGCATCTTGTCTCCTTTCCAATACCATTTTCCTAACTTCTGCCTTATGAACTCCAGCAGGAACGGAATCGGAAATCCTCTTGGCTCGCTTCAGTGCGGAATAAATAGATTCAGCGATGTTGCTTGTTTTATGTTAACCTGTTCCCCTTACAATAAACCCTTGACCATAGCTTGGCGTCGGCCTTCTCCAAATACGTTGCAAGTTCCGGTTTGCACTCCGTATCTCAGCCATGTACCGGTTAAAATCGTGAACCGTGCGCATAAGCAGCCCCTTTCACCAAGTACATGAGATGTTTCCCTTTAACTTTTTGACAATGTTATCTTGAAGGTGATAATAACATATTCCTCGGGTGCCCAAGGAAACACCTTCTCACACGCACTTTTAATGGCCGCGTGCCGGTCAGGAGACTATCACCACCAGAGGCTTGTCATGAGATATACAACTAGCCAATTTTGTGAAAAACCATTCCAAGAAGGTTCATCTTCAGCATCCACGATCCCAAAGCCAATGGGAATATCTGAAAATTGCCATCTTGTGCGGCTGCAACTAACAATAACACCTCCATACTTTCCACTTAGGTGAGTTCCATCCACCACAATGACCCTTCTCTGATACTTAAAACCTTTGATAGAAGCTCCAAAAGAGAGAAATAGATACTTAAATCTTTTCTCAGAATCAAGTTCTATAGCCGTGATAGAATCAGGATTTGCAATGGAGATTTGCTCGAGATATGAAGGCAGACGCGAATACCCTTCTTCTGCTGATCCTCTCACCAATTTCTGTGCATATAACAGTGCTCTGTATGAAGTGGTGTAATCAAGCGTCATGCCAAACATGTTCTTCATTGCATCAGTGATATGCTGTGGAGTTATCCCATCAATGATCCCAACACGATCAATGAAAAGACTACCAACATACTTTGGAGTACAGTGTCTCCGCTGAGCGATTCGGTCTCCCAATTGAGCATAAATGTTTTTCCCACATACTTTGTTACCCAAAACGTGTTTGACCCATGTTCACACTCGCTCTGATCTTCCATCCACAACCGCTAACCCGACATATTGCCACAAGGAGAGTTTTTGTTGATTTGTATATTCTGAAAGAAAACCTACCCCTCACTGCTGTCAACGCAGCTCTGAAAGCAGTGCATCCTTGCTAAACAACTCTGGTTGACATAGATGCTGGTACAATCCGATTTTCCTCCTTCAATAGCATTTGTCTTAGCATATGTCTTTTCAATTTCTTCAAAACAAATATTATCATCATCTTCCTCGTCCTCATCTAGAAACATTTCCATAAAGACTGTAATCCCCACCATTCTGATCCGTTTCACCAACAATAGTGTTATCAGCATCCTCCTCCCCATTTCCTCCTCCCCATTTTCCTCCTCCCATCTTGATTTCATCTTCAACAGACTCATTATCACCAACATCTCAAAACATTCATCAGCCTCATCATTATCACCAACATCTTCTTCCCATTCACCAGCTTCATCATTATCACCAACATCTTCTTCCCATTCACCAGCTTCATCATTATCACCAGCTTCTTCTCTTTTCTCTGAAACCGTTTCCACCTTGCTGCGGCTTGATACACAAAAGACATACTCTATGCGTTTTGAGTATCTCGAGCAAGTTTCGAACTTGTCTATCACTTGTAACATGAATGGGAGGACTGCTTGGAGTCATCATCATTTCTGCTGGTAATGAGTAGCTAATCTCCACAGTCACTGATCTCATGTCCAGGTTATAATCTTCTTGAGCCATTGCAACAAGTTCAGCATGTGTTGAATCTTCATTCAATAAAAACAATCTTGCTCCTTTGAGATCATCAACCACAAAATCCCAACGGAAATCTCTCAACAACATTCTCCATACACTGCATGTAACTTAAAAATCATCTGCAAATATTCAAAATAAAACACATTAGTAAACATAGAGAAAATGAAGAAGTTCAACAAACATTATCGCAGACGACTTAGATTTAAGTCGTCCAGAAGACTTAAAGGTAAGTCGTCTAAAGAGGTCACTTTTGCAATTGAAAATTAAAAGGGACGACTTAATTCTAAGTCGTCCGGCTTTGTTTGTTAAAAAAAAAAATTCAGACGACTTATATATAAGTCGTCTACGAAAAACGGGCTAGTTTGCATTTGACCGAATCGTGTCAGATCTTTGACTATTTCTGGACGACTTATAAATCAGTCGTCTCTGGAAAGTAAAAAATTCAATATTTTATTCAAACTAGACGACTTACACGTAAGTCGTCCCAGGTTAGTTTTGTAATTGAAAAATAAAAACTTGAAAATTTAACTTTCTCCAGACGACTTAACTAAAAGTCGTCCAGCTAGACGACTTAATTTAAGGTCGTCCGGGATAAGCAAGGTTTGGACGACTTAATTGGGAAAAATTCTGGACGACTTTGCTTTCCCCGGACGACTTTAAATTAAGTCTTCTGACGGGACGACTTTATATTATGTCGTCTGGTAAAAATTAAATTATGAAGTTTTATTTTTCAACTACAAACTAACCTAAGACGACTTACACGTAAGTCGTCTAGTTTAATAAAATATTGAAATTTTAACTTTCCGAGAGACGACTGAATTATAAGTCGTCCAGAAATAGTCAAAGATCTGACACGATTCGGTCAAATGCAAAACTAGCCTGTTTCTCGTAGACGACTTATATATAAGTCGTCTGGACTGTTTTTTTTCACCAAACAAAGCTGGACGACTTAGTTTAAGTCGTCCGTTTGACCAGAAGACTCATCAGTAAGTCTTCTACATACAGATGACTTACTTGTAAGTCTTCTACGCGAACAGATTTTGAAAAAAATTCAAAATTCGTACCTTCAACTAGGTGAGACTGACTTTGTTTGCACACAGGGTCTTCTCCAACCACCCAGAACCTCAACGAAAGCAACCGTAAGTCAAAACGAAAGAAATATGGCTCCAAACAATTTTGAATCAAAAGCTTCAGTTTTTTGGATGAAATATGGAGAGAAAGTGAAAGAAATGTTGTTTTTAGTTCATAACAATTGAAACAGAGAGAGTGAAAGAGATTTACGTGCATTAAAGGGCATTAAAAGCTCCAAAACAGTTCGTACAAGGTTGTTCCACTATTCATGGCAGTGGCAATATTGTAACTTGAAGAAGAAAATGAGGTTGAGACAGTAAGAAAAGCCATTTTCGAAAAAAAAAAAAAAAAAAAGGGTTAATGGCATTTCGTAGATAAAATGCAGATGTGGGGTTAAAAAACTCAAAAAAAAAATGAGTCAAAAGAAAAGGTTAGTTTTCTGTTTGAATTCAAGTTTTGAGTCACTTTTGCAATAAGCCCTTTTTTTTTTCTAAGATATTTCAAAAACTATTTTTTTTGTCAACCTTGTATCAAAGAAAAAATATAAAATATGAATCTATAAAATTTAGTTCAATATAAACACAAAAATATCTATAATGAATAAATGTAAATCTTACATTTTTAGGAAGAATGATTTGAAAATTTTGGAGAGAGAATATTTGCAAAATAAAATAATTTATATGAGAAAAAAATAAAATTAAAATAATATTTGAGTGAGTTTTTAAATGAAATCTACTTAAAAATCAAGGCTATTAGACTTCAAGTGAAGTCTACTAGCCCTGACTTTTAGATAGACTTCATTTGAAGTCTACCATATAGAAAAAAATCTAAATCTGAAAAATGTATATATTAAAAAATATCAAATAAGTTTAAATCTAAAAGCTTTAGAAAATATAATATATGAAAATAGTAATAAACTAAAGACATAGAGTTTTAATATGTAACTTATTTAAATATAATTACAGAATAAATATTTAAAATCTATAAATGTAATTCTTACATCTTTTGGAGGAGGAGATAACAACCATGGAAGAAAATACCTGCAAAATAAGATAAATATTAAAAAAGCATAAGAAAAAAGACTAAAGTCATTTTTGGTAGACTTCCCGTGAAAGTCTACTTAAAATGTGTGGTTTAGTTAACTTTATAAGCAGACTTTATTTAAAGTCTACAACTGTCAGATAATTTTCAGATCTGAAAAAATCTATACATTTTGAATATATGAAAAACAGTTTTAAATCTGAAAATAATTTAAAATAAAATTTATTCAGATAAAATAGTATAAAAGTAAATGCACAGAGTTTGATCTATAACTTTATTTGATTATAAACTTATAAATACACATTTAAAATCTATAGATCTAAACTTACATTTTAGAGGAGAGAGATGAAAACCATCAATGGTAATACCTGCAAAAAGATATGTGAGAAATAAATAACATAAAAAATACACATTTAAAGTCTATAGATCTAAAACTTACATTTATAAAGGAGAAAATGAAAACCATGAACAAATACCTAAAATGACAACATAACTTTGTGAGAAAAACATGAAAGGATTTTAGAGAGAAATGAGAGAGTTTAGAGAGAAGGAGAGAGAGTTTAGAGAGAAGTGAGAGAGTTTTGCAGCCATTTTAGGAGAGAGATTGTGTAAAATTTCATTTATATATGGGATGACATAAATGTAACTAGGTTAAAAGATTGCCGACATTGTAGACTTCTTTTGAAAGTCTACTAAAATTAAAAATTAAGAGTAGGTTTTATTGTAACGTAGTAGACCTTATTGAATGTCTACAATGATAATTTTATTATTGTTGTTAAATTCATTATTGTTTTAATAATTTTAACAATAAATTTACTGAACTTTATTTTTATTTTTTATTAAAGTTATAGTAATGTGATTTCACATTTTATTCTTAAACTCAATTTAATTTTAAAATAATAAATTTGTTTGTTACAAAATTTAAAAAATGTAGATTGAAAACGACGTCTCTAGCATTATAGACTTTATTGTAGATCTATGAAACCCTAAACCACAAATCTCAAACCCTAAATAGTTTGTTTGTGATAATCAAAAAAGTTTCCCTTTACTGTATCAAATATCAAAATTACACAAAATTATAAACTACAAACATTAATAAGCACATTAAGTCAAGTCAAAAAACAAAAAAAAAATCAAAATTTAAAGTCTAACCCTAAAAATCTACCACTAAGAGACATAACATGTTACAAACCTTTTGTTTCTAAACTATGAACATTGTTTAACATA